>NW_027315901.1:317500-367500 GCF_026437365.1 Eucyclogobius newberryi
GTGAAGCCTCTGCAGCAGGTGAAGCCTCTGCAGCAGGTGAAGCTTCTGCAGGTGAAGCCTCTGCAGCAGGTGAAGCCTCTGCAGCAGGTGAAGCTTCTGCAGGTGAAGCCTCTGCAGCAGGTGAAGCCTCTGCAGCAGGTGAAGCTTCTGCAGGTGAAGCCTCTGCAGCAGGTGAAGCCTCTGCAGCAGGTGAAGCCTCTGCAGCAGGTGAAGCTTCTGCAGGTGAAGCCTCTGCAGCAGGTGAAGCCTCTGCAGCAGGTGAAGCCTCAGCAGCAGGTGAAGCTTCTGCAGGTGAAGCCTCTGCAGCAGGTGAAGCCTCAGCAGCAGGTGAAGCTTCTGCAGGTGAAGCCTCTGCAGCAGGTGAAGCCTCTGCAGCAGGTGAAGCCTCAGCAGCAGGTGAAGCTTCTGCAGGTGAAGCCTCAGCAGCAGGTGAAGCCTCAGCAGCAGGTGAAGCTTCTGCAGGTGAAGCCTCTGCAGCAGGTGAAGCCTCTGCAGCAGGTGAAGCTTCTGCAGGTGAAGCCTCTGCAGCAGGTGAAGCCTCTGCAGCAGGTGAAGCCTCTGCAGCAGGTGAAGCTTCTGCAGGTGAAGCCTCTGCAGCAGGTGAAGCCTCTGCAGCTCTTTTTGATGGTGTTGACAGACACTTTCCTCCTCTTGTCCTTTTGTCCAATGGATAGAAACAAACCATAGTGTCAGAACATGAGCCTCCTTACTCCTCCTGCTGCTGTTACTCCTCCTGCTGCTGTTACTCCTCCTGCTGCTGTTATTCCTCCTGCTCCTGTTACTCCTCCTGCTGCTGTTATTCCTCCTGCTGCTGTTACTCCTCCTGCTGCTGTTACTCCTCCTGCTCCTGTTACTCCTCCTGCTGCTGTTATTCCTCCTGCTGCTGTTACTCCTCCTGCTCCTGTTACTCCTCCTGCTCCTGTTACTCCTCCTGCTCCTGTTACTCCTCCTGCTGCTGTTACTCCTCCTGCTCCTGTTACTCCTCCTGCTGCTGTTACTCCTCCTGCTCCTGTTACTCCTCCTGCTGCAGTTACTCCTCCTGCTCCTGTTACTCCTCCTGCTGCTGTTACTCCTCCTGCTGCAGTTACTCCTGCTCCTGTTACTCCTCCTGCTCCTGTTACTCCTCCTGCTGCTGTTACTCCTCCTGCTCCTGTTACTCCTCCTGCTGCTGTTACTCCTCCTGCTGCTGTTACTCCTGCTCCAGTTACTCCTCCTGCTCCTGTTACTCCTCCTGCTGCTGTTACTCCTCCTGCTCCTGTTACTCCTCCTGCTGCAGTTACTCCTGCTCCTGTTACTCTTCCTGCTGCTGTTACTCCTCCTGCTCCTGTTACTCCTCCTGCTGCTGTTACTCCTCCTGCTGCTGTTACTCCTCCTGCTCCTGTTACTCCTCCTGCTCCTGTTACTCCTCCTGCTAAAGTTACTCCTCCTGCTCCTGTTACTCCTCCTGCTGCTGTTACTCCTCCTGCTCCTGTTACTCCTCCTGCTGCTGTTACTCCTCCTGCTCCTGTTACTCCTCCTGCTGCAGTTACTCCTCCTGCTCCTGTTACTCCTCCTGCTCCTGTTACTCCTCCTGCTGCAGTTACTCCTGCTCCTGTTACTCCTCCTGCTCCTGTTACTCCTCCTGCTGCTGTTACTCCTCCTGCTCCTGTTACTCCTCCTGCTGCTGTTACTCCTCCTGCTGCTGTTACTCCTGCTCCAGTTACTCCTCCTGCTCCTGTTACTCCTCCTGCTGCTGTTACTCCTCCTGCTCCTGTTACTCCTCCTGCTGCAGTTACTCCTGCTACTGTTACTCTTCCTGCTGCTGTTACTCCTCCTGCTCCTGTTACTCCTCCTGCTCCTGTTACTCCTCCTGCTACTGTTACTCCTCCTGCCGCTTTTTCTCCTCCTGCTGCTGTTACTCCTCCTGCTCCTGTTACTCCTCCTGCTGCTGTTACTCCTCCTGCTCCTGTTACTCCTCCTGCCCCTGTTACTCCTCCTGCTCCTGTTACTCCTCCTGCTCCTGTTACTCTTCCTGCTGCTGTTACTCCTCCTGCTCCTGTTACTCCTCCTGCCCCTGTTACTCCTCCTGCTCCTGTTACTCCTCCTGCTCCTGTTACTCTTCCTGCTGCTGTCACTCCTCCTGCCGCTTTTTCTCCTCCTGCCGCTGTTACTCCTCCTGCTCCTGTTACTCCTCCTGCTCCTGTTACTCCTCCTGCTGCTGTTACTCCTCCTGCTCCTGCTACTCCTGCTGCTGTTACTCCTCCTGCTCCTGTTACTCCTCCTGCTCCTGTTACTCCTCCTGCTGGTGTTACTCCTCCTGCCGCTTTTTCTCCTCATGTTGCTGTTACTCTTCCTGCTCCTGTTACTCCTCCTGCTTCTGTTACTCCTGCTCCTGTTACTCCTCCTGCTCCTGTTACTCCTCGGGCTGCTGTTACTCCTCCTGCTCCTGTTACTCCTCCTGCTGCAGTTACTCCTGCTCCTGTTACTCCTCCTCCTCCTGTTACTCCTGCTGCTGTTACTCCTGCTCCTGTTACTCCTCCTGCTCCTGTTACTCCTCCTGCTTCTGTTACTCCTGCTAGTGTTACTCCTCCTGCTGCTGTTTCTCCTCCTGCTCCTGTTACTCCTCCTGCTCCTGTTACTCCTCCTGCTGCTGTTACTCCTCCTGCTCCTGTTACTCCTCCTGCTCCTGTTACTCCTCCTGCTCCTGTTACTCCTCCTGCTGCTGTTACTCCTCCTGCCGCTTTTTCTCCTCCTGCCGCTGTTACTCCTCCTGCTCCTGTTACTCCTCCTGCTCTTGTTACTCCTCCTGCTGCTGTTACTCCTCCTGCCGCTTTTTCTCCTCCTGCTCCTGTTACTCCTCCTGCTTCTGTTACTCCTGCTGCTGTTACTCCTCCTGCTCCTGTTACTCCTGCTGCTGTTACTCCTCCTGTTACTCCTCCTGCTGGTGTTACTCCTCCTGCTTCTGGTACTCGTGCTCCTGTTACTCCTCCTGCTGCTGTTACTCCTCCTGCTGCTGTTACTCCTCCTGCTGCTGTTACTCCTCCTGCTGCTGTTACTCCTCCTGCTCCTGTTACTCCTCCTGCTGCTGTTACTCCTCCAGCTGCTTTTTCTCCTCCTGCTGCTGTTACTCCTCCTGCTCCTGTTACTCCTCCTGCTGCTGTTACTCCTCCTGCTCCTGTTACTCCTCCTGCTGCTGTTACTCCTCCTGCTCCTGTTACTCCTCCTGCTGCTGTTACTCCTGCTCCTGTTACTCCTCCTGCTGCTGTTACTCCTCCTGCTCCTGTAACTCCTCCTGCTGCTGTTACTCCTCCTGCTCCTGTTACTCTTCCTGCTCCTGTTACTCCTCCTGCTCCTGTTACTCCTCCTGCTGCTGTTACTCCCCCTGCTGCTGTTACTCCTCCTGCTCCTGTTACTCCTCCTGCTGCTGTTACTCCTCCTGCTCCTGTAACTCCTCCTGCTGCTGTTACTCCTCCTGCTCCTGTTACTCCTCCTGCTCCTGTTACTCCTCCTGCTGCTGTTACTCCTCCTGCTGCTGTTACTCCTCCTGCTCCTGTTACTCCTGCTGCTGTTACTCCTCCTGCTCCTGTTACTCCTCCTGCTCCTGTTTCTCCTCCACATCACGCTGCATCATTAGTTATGTTCTCTCTTCTGATGGAGAAAAGTCCTGAGAATCTCCATCTGATCCGGCGGGACAGGCTTGTTAGCATGTTAGCCTTGATAGCATGTTAGCCTTGATAGCACGTTAGCCTTGTTAGCATGTTAGCCTTGTTAGCTTCGTTAGCCTTGTTAGCTTCGTTAGCCTCGTTAGCTTCGTTAGCTTCGTTATCTTTGTTAGCTTTGTTAGCCTCGTTAGCTTTGTTAGCCTCGTTAGCTTCAATAGCTCTGTTAGCCTCGTTAGCTTCGTTAGCTTCGTTAGCTTCGTTAGCCTCGTTAGCCTCGTTAGCTTTGTTAGCCTCGTTAGCTTCGATAGCTTTGTTAGCCTCGTTAGCTTCGTTAGCTTCGTTAGCTTCGTTAGCCTCGTTAGCTTTGTTAGCCTCGTTAGCTTCGATAGCTTTGTTAGCCTCGTTAGCTTCGATAGCTTCGTTAGCCTTGTTAGCTTCGTTAGCCTCGTTAGCTCGTTAGCTCGTTAGCTCGTTAGCTCGTTAGCTCGTTAGCTCATTAGCTCATTAGCCTCGTTAGCTCGTTAGCAGTGGGCTGTTTTGGGACCGTCAGCTGTGTTCGCTCTGGTCTAGAGTGACTTGTGTCCTCCTTGTTTCCACGTCTCTTGTTCCTCCTCTTTGGGACGAGGCGTTTTCTGAAAGCGCCGCAAGAACCAGAAGTCACTTCAATGTGAATATTATTCACACAGAGGAAGAAACAATGTTTTTATCTCGTGCTTTTTCACCTTCAAAACACTCAAAGTCTGAAATATACTTGAACTTATTTTCCACCGTTTTAGAGTTTGTGTTAATGTGCAAAAGCAGTGACCACGAGCGAGGCCCTAACCCTAACCCTAACCCTAACCCTAACCCACGAGCGAGGCCCTAACCCTAACCCTAACTCTAACCCACGAGCGAGGCCCTAACCCTAACCCTAACCCACGAGCGAGGCCCTAACCCTAACCCACGAGCGAGGCCCTAACCCTAACCCTAACCCTAACCCACGAGCGAGGCCCTAACCCTAACCCTAACTCTAACCCACGAGCGAGGCCCTAACCCTAACCCTAACCCACGAGCGAGGCCCTAACCCTAACCCACGAGCGAGGCCCTAACCCTAACCCTAACCCACGAGTGAGGCCCTAACCCTAACCCTAACCCACGAGCGAGGCCCTAACCCTAACCCTAACCCTAACCCACGAGCGAGGCCCTAACCCTAACCCTAACCCTAACCCTAACCCACGAGCGAGGCCCTAACCCTAACCCTAACCCACAAGCGAGGCCCTAACCCTAACCCTAACCCACGAGCGAGGCCCTAACCCTAACCCTAACCCTAACCCACGAGCGAGGCCCTAACCCTAACCCTAACCCACGAGCGAGGCCCTAACCCTAACCCGAACCCTAACCCACGAGCGAGGCCCTAACCCTAACCCACGAGCGAGGCCCTAACCCTAACCCACGAGCGAGGCCCTAACCCTAACCCTAACCCACGAGCGAGGCCCTAACCCTAACCCTAACCAACCCTGACCCTGACCCTAACCCTGACCCTAACCCTGTCCCTAACCCTGACCCTGACCCTAACCCTGACCCTAACCCTGACCCTGACCCTAACCCTGACCCTGACCCTAACCAACCCTGACCCTAACCAACCCTGACCCTAACCCTAACCCTAACCCTGACCCTAACCCTAACCCTGACCCTGACCCTAACCCACGAGCGAGGCCCTTTGTGTTTTAGAGTTTGTGTTAATGTCCAAAAGCAGTGACCACGAGCGAGGCCCTAGCCCTAACCCTAACCCTAACCCTAACCCACGAGCGAGGCCCTAACCCTAACCCTAACCCTAACCCACGAGCGAGGCCCTAACCCTAACCCTAACCCTAACCCACGAGCGAGGCCCTAACCCTAACCCACGAGCGAGGCCCTAACCCTAACCCTAACCCTAACCCACGAGCGAGGCCCTAACCCTAACCCTAACCCACGAGCGAGGCCCTAACCCTAACCCACGAGCGAGGCCCTAACCCTAACCCTAACCCTAACCCTAACCCACGAGCGAGGCCCTAACCCTAACCCTAACCCACGAGCGAGGCCCTAACCCTAACCCACGAGCGAGGCACTAACCCTAACCCTAACCCACGAGCGAGGCCCTAACCCTAACCCTAACCCACGAGCGAGGCCCTAACCCTAACCCGAACCCTAACCCTAACCCACGAGCGAGGCCCTAACCCTAACCCACGAGCGAGGCCCTAACCCTAACCAACCCTGACCCTGACCCTGACCCTAACCCTGACCCTAACCCTGACCCTAACCCTGTCCCTAACCCTGACCCTGACCCTGACCCTAACCCTGACCCTAACCCTGACCTTGACCCTAACCCTGACCCTGACCCTAACCAACCCTGACCCTAACCAACCCTGACCCTAACCCTAACCCTCACCCTAACCCTGACCCTAACCCTGACCCTGACCCTAACCCTAACCCTGACCCTGACCCTGACCCTGGCCCTGACCCTGACCCTGACCCTGACCCTGGCCCTAACCCTGACCCTAACCAACCCTGACCCTAACCCTAACCCTCACCCTAACCCTGACCCTGACCCTGACCCTGTCCCTAACCCTGACCCTGACCCTGACCCTAACCCTGACCCTAACCCTGACCTTGACCCTAACCCTGACCCTGACCCTAACCAACCCTGACCCTAACCAACCCTGACCCTAACCCTAACCCTAACCCTGACCCTGACCCTGACCCTGACCCTGACCCTAACCCTAACCCTGACCCTGACCCTGACCCTGACCCTGGCCCTGACCCTGACCCTGACCCTGGCCCTGACCCTGACCCTGACCCTGGCCTTGACCCTGACCCTGGCCCTGACCCTGACCCTGACCCTGGCCCTGACCCTGACCCTGACCCTGGCCTTGACCCTATAAGCGAGTGTAGGATGTAAACCAGAGGAAAAGAGGAGATAAAACATGTTCAGGCTGAACTTTGTGGTTTAGTGAAAAAACAAACTTTAAAACTCAAACTGTGGCAAAATGAGACTTTTATTTGGTTCATTTGTGTTTTAGTTTTTATGGATTTGAAGAATGCTTTTGATTGATGTCTGTCATTCTCTCTCTTCTAGTTTTGTTTGTTTTGTCATGTTTATGTCCATAAATTTGAAAAATAAATAATAAATATAGCCGCAAGCGGCAATGATCGGCCCTCGCCACACCGCCGCCACGCCGCAAGAGGAGGGGGCGCTAACGCGCCCCAATTGTCCTTTTATTACGCCTACTGCTGAATCTGTGACGCTGTCACATCTTCTCCCCTTTGTTTTACCATCAAAAAGCTATTTTATTTTGAATTCTTGGCACAATGTGCGGCTTTGCTGCACAGACACCGTGACTCTTTGAATGAAAATGTGGATCACTTTTGATGGTCCTGAAGATGAGTCTCACCAAATTTCAGGTTAATAGGGCTGACGCCCTGGGAGGAGTTTGTGAAAGTCTAAAGTGTAAACATGTTCTGGCGATTTCCCCATTGGAATAACATGAAAGGTTTCGGTCATCGTTACGGCAACGCCATAACAATTATGACATGAGTCATTGACTTTTTTGATGGGGATGCTAAAATTGAGTTGTGTGTCAAATTTCATATAATTTCGCAAAACTAAACATTTAACCTCCATATAAAATCTGTAGGGGGCGCTGTGGCGCCAAATGAATTTATTTCACTTCAAGTAGGTTTAGGGCAAAGAGTTTAACAACTGATTCTAATTTGACGCAATTCGGACTTTATCTGGGCAAACGGCAGAAATTTTAAATATGGGAGATTTCTGAAATTCTAGCTACAGTTTGCGGCTTCGCAGCACAGAGACCGTGACAGGTATCAATGTAATTTGGATAACTTTTGATGTCCCACTCCTCAGTAGCATTTTCACCAAATTTCAGCTTTTTAGGGCCAACGCCCTGGGAGGAGTTCGTAAAAGTACGACGTTTGGAAAAACTCCGAAGTCATGTTTAGCCATTTTTGAAGCAATATGGCCGACATTTGGTTGGGCGGACGGCGTTGCCGTAATAATATTTTTTACTTCTCTTGTCACCATCTACCTCTGCGCCAAATTTCATGATTCTACGATCAGATTTTTTTTGGGTCATTTCCCATCTCTCAATGCATTTTTGGTACATTTGGGGGCGCTAACGCGCCAATTTTTTTTATTTTAGAAAAGGGAAATAGCCAGAATGTAGAGAGGCACGATTTTTAGAGGCGTGCAAATTTTTGTGACTTTTCGTCAATGTTCACTGGGTGAAAAATAGGGGGGTTGGTCCCGAGAAGAAGAAGAAGAAGAAAGAAAGAATTAAAGCCGCAAGCGGCATCCAACGGCCCTCGCGGGCCGCCGGCCTTCCGACTCTGCGCTTTCGACTTGATAAAGATGGCGCCCTTATTGTGTGTTGAATAAAAAAAGAACTTGACAGACGGCGACACATTGGACATGGCCAATCCAGTGCAAATGAACACAAGTGTCAGTCAAATTTGCTGCGCCGCCGCACAGAGACCGTAGCACTTGGAATAAAAATATGGATAACTTTTGATGCCGCGCTTGTGTAGATGATTTTTCCCAAAGTAAAGCTTGATCGAGCTATTGCCCATGGAGGAGTTTGTTAAAGTGTGAAGCGTAAATGTGAACATTTCAAGGATTTGGCGTTTTTCCCATTTGTGACAGTATATTTGCAGCTCCACGGCACAGAGACCGTACCACTTAAAATCAAAATATGGATAACTTTTGATGCCCCGTTTGTGTAGATGATTTTCCCCAAATATGAGCTTGATCGGGCAATCGGCCTAGGAGGAGTTCGTTAAAGTGTGAAGCGTAAAAATGTGGTGATTTTAGAGATTTCGCTGTTTTCCCATTTCTGACATATATTTGCGGGTCCGCCACACAGAGACCGTAGCACTTAGAATCAAAATATGGGTAAGTTTTGATGCCCCGCTTGTGTAGATGATATTCTCCAAATATGAACTTGATCGGACAATCGCCCTAGGAGGAGTTTGTTAAAGTGTGAAGTGTAAAAATGTGGTGATTTGAGCGATTCTACGATTTTCCCATAAGGATAACATGGGATGTTTCTGTCAACGCTACGGTTACGCCGTACAAAATATGACTTTGGCTCTCATACTTGTATGATCAGGATGGCAAATTAGAATTTTGTTCAAAATATCATGTCATTTGGAAAAACTCTATTGTTTATAGGCCACTCTGAAGGCCAAATAGTCAGAATTCTGGGAAACGTTTGCGGCTCCGTCGCACAAAGACCGTAAAAGTTATCCTTAAAATTTGGATAACTTTAGATACACCACTTGTCTAGAGGACGTACACCGATTTTGAGGTTGGTGGGCAAAACGCACTAGGAGGACTTCGTTAAAGTGTAAAACATAAAAATGTGGTAATTTGAGAGATTTTGTGGTTTTCCCATAGGGATAACATGGGAGGTTTCTGTCATCGCTACGACTACGGCGTAAAAATTTAGGCATTTTTGTGATTGGCTTTTGTGATCGGGACGGCAAAATAGAATTTTGGGTAAAGTTTAGACAATTTTGGTAAAACTAATTTTTGACCTTCAATGTTAATTTAAAGGTCACTCTGTAGGGGGCGCTATCACTGCCATTTCAATTTTGTCAGCCTAAACTGGTCCAAACTAGAAAGTTTAACAACTGATTCAAATTTGGTCCTAATCGGACTGGTTTTGATCAAATGGGAGCAATTTTTAGACCTGCAATATTCCAAAATAAGTTGTCCAACTTTGCGGCTGCGCCGCACACAGACCGTAAAAGGTATCTCAAAAAATTGAATAACTTTAGATGCCCCACTTGTCCAGAGAACGTACGCCGATTTTGAAGTCGGTGGGCAAAACGCCCTAGGAGGAGTTCGTCAAAGTTTGACGTAAACAAAATGGCTAACACAGCGTGTTTTCATTTTCAAAGGAAGATGGCGGCCATAGGGTAAGTTTGGGGGCGTGGCCACAATGATTTTTTTTGTTTATCCTCACGAGAGGAATGCGTGTCCCGAATTTCGTAGCTTTACGCCAAAGTTGACCTCGGGGCGTCTCCCATAGGCGCAATGTATTTTGACTTTTGTCGGTGGCGCTGTCGCGCCATTTTTTAACGAAAAAAAAAAATGGCCCAGAAAAAATAAAATTTTTCGCCGATTCTGAATTTTGGGCAAAGTTTGGTGAGTTTTTGAGCATGTTCAGGGGGTCAAATTAGAGCTCAAAAAGCAGAAGAACAAGAAAAATAATAAAAATAAAAATAATAATATTTTTAGCAAAAACAATATAGCCGTTTCCACTATAACAACA
This sequence comes from Eucyclogobius newberryi, assembly GCF_026437365.1. Taxonomy (NCBI): domain Eukaryota; kingdom Metazoa; phylum Chordata; class Actinopteri; order Gobiiformes; family Gobiidae; genus Eucyclogobius; species Eucyclogobius newberryi. Next base: position 327,450 of record NW_027315901.1, read on the forward strand.
AATTATACATCGTTTGAAAGCTCTAAGCCTTCCCGATGTCACTCCCTATTCCGTCGGGATGCCCCGCCCACTCCCCATAGACTTCCATTGATTTGAGCAGATACAAGCATGGCCCATGCCTGCGGCATGGATTCTCGCGTACGGGACGATGCCAGGAGGGTTTTTGAAGGAATGCAGCGCTTCGCGCTGCTGTTGTCAACAATTAGTGAATGGGCTACGCCCATTCACTATTTGTTGACTATTTCTGTCATAGCAGGAGTAAGTATGCATGATCCATGCCTTCGGCATGGGCTAGTTCACTGTACTTGCCAGGGGCGACGGGGTACCAAACATGCGGGCTGCGCCCGCATGTTTGGTCAGACAGTTGCAACGCTGCCTTCGGCAGCGTTGCGGGAGCAATAGGCCCTCCCCCTGCTGGGGCTCGGGCCTAAATATTCCGATGCGAAAACAATGTTTCCCATTTTTCAAATATCATAAACTATACATTTTCGGAAAGCGCTCGCGCTTTCCTACCTCATGGTGTGGGTCCCTGGTCACTGACGGGTACTTTCGATAATTTTGAGTGGGCTCCGCCCACTTTGTGTTTTTGGCCCTCTATACAGTAATAATGTTCAATTTTTGCATTACATGTTTATATGCACGGAACATGCAAGAGATGGGGAACGTATTCGTGAGCTACTTAGCGCAAATGAGTGCTTTATATGGGGATGACGACCGCGAAGCGGTCGTCATCCCAATGTAAAGTGCTCGTTTAGTGCGAACTTTTGCACGGGCTTCGCCCGTTTACAACGGTAATGTTCCATTTTCCTACAACTAATTAGTATGCACGGGGCGTGCATGAGTGGAGGAGTGCGTTAGTGAGTGTTTGGAAGTGGGCGAGCGCTTCGCGCTCGATTTCGTGCGCACTACGTGCGCACTTTCGCAGCCGTGCTTCGCACGGCCTTACGAGATTAATAGGCCTCTCGCCAGCTTGTGGCGCTCGGGCCTAATAATAATAATTTAAATAACAAAAAAACAAAACTGCGTCCTTAAAGTCTAACCCTGTTGTAGTGAGAGGAAATGTCCCGCAGTGGTAGTGAGAGGAAATGTCCCGCAGTGGTAGTGAGAGGAAATGTCCCGCAGTGGGGCTTTAACCCATTTGTTGTGTTCAAATGTCGCAACAATATCCAGTGTTTCTCAACCAGGGGTCAGAGGGCACTTTGCGAAGGGACGCTTGGAATGGTAAGGTCCACTTTACTGTCACCACAGGGAAATGTGTTGTGCTCGCGCCTCCTCGGGAGCAGTGGGACCGTCTCCAGACCTTTGTGCTCGCGCCTCCTCGGGAGCAGTGGGACCGTCTCCAGAGCTTTGTGCTCGCTCCTCCTCGGGAGCAGTGGGACCCTCTCCAGACCTTTGTGCTCGGCTTGGTCAGGACTTTCGCTGGAGGATTCGAACTATTGTATGTTTTGGGTTGAGTGCCGGAGGAAGCCACCTTGTTCACTTTCACCAGACTCTCCTCTGCTGGTGGTTCAAAGGACCAAACGTTTGAATTCCAGACTCAGACATCATAAGAAGAATGTGGAGGAGCTACAGTGGCCCTGAAGGTCAAAAAGTGGCCTGAAGGTCAAACAGTGGCCCTGAAGGTCAAACAGTGGCCCTGAAGGTCAAACTACAGTGGCCCTGAAGGTCAAATAGTGGCCTGAAGGTCAAACAGTGGCCTGGAAGGTCAAACAGTGGCCCTGAAGGTCAAACAGTGGCCCTGAAGGTCAAACAGTGGCCCTGAAGGTCAAAAAAAGGCCCTGAAGGTCAAACTACAGTGGCCTGAAGGTCAAACTACAGTGGCCCTGAAGGTCAAACTACAGTGGCCCTGAAGGTCAAACAGTGGCCTGAAGGTCAAACAGTGGCCCTGAAGGTCAAACAGTGGCCCTGAAGGTCAAAAAAGGCCCTGAAGGTCAAACAGTGGCCCTGAAGGTCAAAAAAAGGCCCTGAAGGTCAAACTACAGTGGCCTGAAGGTCAAACTACAGTGGCCCTGAAGGTCAAACTACAGTGGCCCTGAAGGTCAAACAGTGGCCTGAAGGTCAAACCACAGCGTGTTTTTGTTCTTTCTTCAAGAAAAAGATGCAGAGGAGCAGATTACTGAATGTCTCTCTGTCCTTTCCACAGTGAACCATGACGTCTTCTCTCTGCCTCCTCAGCCCCTCGCTCCTCCTCTGCTCCTCTCTGCTCCTCTTTTCTCCCCCTGTGTCGTCCTTTGCGCCCGACTTCGCTCTGCGTCTGTCGGGGGAGAAGAGGAAGCTTCACGAGGGTCGTTTGGAGGTTTTTGTGAACGGAGAGTGGGGAACCGTGTGTGACGATGACTTCTCCCTGAGCGCGGCCAAAGTCGTGTGTCGACAGTTGGGCTTCATCGACGCCGAGGCCTGGGCCTCGAGAGCCAAGTACGGACAAGGACAAGGTGAGGTGTCTGGGGCCGGGGTCAGGGCCAGGGTCAGGGTCAGGGTCAGAGTTAGGGTCAGGATCAGGGCCAGAGTTAGGGTCAGGGTCAGGGTCAGAGTTAGGGTCAGGGCCAGAGTTAGGGTCAGGGCCAGAGTCAGGGTCAGGGTCAGGGCCAGAGTTAGGGTCAGGGCCAGAGTTAGGGTCAGGGCCAGGGCCAGAGTTAGGGTCAGGGCCAGGGTCAGAGTTTGGGTCAGGGCCAGGGTTAGGGTCAGGGTCAGGGCCAGAGTAAGGGTCAGGGTCAGTGTTAGGGTCAGGGCCAGAGTTAGGGTCAGGGCCAGAGTTAGGGTCAGGGTCAGGGCCAGAGTTAGAGTCAGGGTCAGGTCCAGAGTTAGGGTCAGGGCCAGGGCCAGAGTTAGTGTCAGGGCCAGGGTCAGAGTTTGGGTCAGGGTCAGGGCCAGAGTTAGGGTCAGGGCCAGGGTCAGAGTTTGGGTCAGGGCCAGAGTTAGGGTCAGGGCCAGAGTTAGGGTCAGGGTCAGTGTTAGGGTCAGGGCCAGAGTTAGGGTCAGGGCCAGAGTTAGGGTCAGGGTCAGGGCCAGAGTTAGAGTCAGGGTCAGGTCCAGAGTTAGGGTCAGGGCCAGGGCCAGAGTTAGTGTCAGGGCCAGGGTCAGAGTTTGGGTCAGGGTCAGGGCCAGAGTTAGGGTCAGGGCCAGGGTCAGAGTTTGGGTCAGGGCCAGAGTTAGGGTCAGGGCCAGAGTTAGGGTCAGGGTCAGTGTTAGGGTCAGGGCCAGAGTTAGGGTCAGGGCCAGAGTTAGGGTCAGGGTCAGAGTTAGGGTCAGGGTCAGGGTCAGAGTCAGGGTCACGGTCAGGGCCAGAGTTAGGGTCAGGGTCAGGGTCAGGGTCAGGGCCAGAGTTAGGGTCACGGTCAGGGCCAGAGTTAGGGTCAAGGTCAGGGCCAGAGTTAGGGATGACCCTGACCCTGGCCCTGGCGCTGTTTAAAACTATATAACTCAGTATCAAGTTTGAAATGTTGGCAGGTGACGACAGAACTTTAAAGTCACAGCTGCTTTGAAGTTCTGTGAAAAGAACATTCTTCTTTTATTAACGTTTTCCATCTGCTGCTGTATCAGACGTTTAACGTTTGGATCATAAATCACGACGAGGCAAGAGATGTTTTCACCCGACTCTGAAAGACCTGAACCCGCCTTTCTCCAGATCGCAGCTGGACATCACGTGTTTTTACCGTGTTTCTTCAGGACGTGTCTGGATAACGTGTTTTTACCGTGTTTCTTCAGGTCGTGTCTGGATAACGTGTTTTTACCGTGTTTCTTCAGGACGTGTCTGGATAACGTGTTTTTACCGTGTTTCTTCAGGACGTGTCTGGATAACGTGTTTTTACCATGTTTCTTCAGGACGTGTCTGGATAACGTGTTTTTACCATGTTTCTTCAGGTCGTGTCTGGATAACGTGTTTTTACCGTGTTTCTTCAGGTCGTGTCTGGATAACGTGTTTTTACCGTGTTTCTTCAGGACGTGTCTGGATAACGTGTTTTTACCGTGTTTCTTCAGGTCGTGTCTGGATAACGTGTTTTTACCGTGTTTCTTCAGGACGTGTCTGGATAACGTGTTTTTACCGTGTTTCTTCAGGACGTGTCTGGATAACGTGTTTTTACCGTGTTTCTTCAGGTCGTGTCTGGATAACGTGTTTTTACCGTGTTTCTTCAGGACGTGTCTGGATAACGTGTTTTTACCGTGTTTCTTCAGGACGTGTCTGGATAACGTGTTTTTACCGTGTTTCTTCAGGACGTGTCTGGATAACGTGTTTTTACCATGTTTCTTCAGGACGTGTCTGGATAACGTGTTTTTACCGTGTTTCTTCAGGTCGTGTCTGGATAACGTGTTTTTACCATGTTTCTTCAGGACGTGTCTGGATAACGTGTTTTTACCGTGTTTCTTCAGGTCGGATCTGGATAGTGTGTTTTTACCGTGTTTCTTCAGGTCGGATCTGGATAACGTGTTTTTACCGTGTTTCTTCAGGACGTGTCTGGATAACGTGTTTTTACCGTGTTTCTTCAGGTCGTGTCTGGATAACGTGTTTTTACCGTGTTTCTTCAGGACGTGTCTGGATAACGTGTTTTTACCGTGTTTCTTCAGGTCGGATCTGGATAGTGTGTTTTTACCGTGTTTCTTCAGGTCGGATCTGGATAACGTGTTTTTACCGTGTTTCTTCAGGTCCTGTCTGGATAACGTGTTTTTACCGTGTTTCTTCAGGTCCTGTCTGGATAACGTGTTTTTACCGTGTTTCTTCAGGTCGGATCTGGCTGGATAACGTGTTTTTACCGTGTTTCTTCAGGTCGTGTCTGGATAACGTGTTTTTACCGTGTTTCTTCAGGTCGTGTCTGGATAACGTGTTTTTAACGTGTTTCTTCAGGTCGGATCTGGCTGGATAACGTGTTTTTACCGTGTTTCTTCAGGTCGTGTCTGGATAACGTGTTTTTACCGTGTTTCTTAAGGTCGTGTCTGGATAACGTGTTTTTACCGTGTTTCTTCAGGTCGTGTCTGGATAACGTGTTTTTACCGTGTTTCTTCAGGTCGTGTCTGGATAACGTGTTTTTACCGTGTTTCTTCAGGTCCTGTCTGGATAACGTGTTTTTACCGTGCTTCTTCAGGTCGGATCTGGATATTGTGTTTTTACCGTGTTTCTTCAGGTCGTGTCTGGATAACGTGTTTTTAACGTGTTTCTTCAGGACGTGTCTGGATAACGTGTTTTTACCGTGTTTCTTCAAGTCGGATCTGTCTGGATAACGTGTTTTTACCGTGTTTCTTCAGGTCGGATCTGGCTGGATATTGTGTTTTTACCGTGTTTCTTCAGGTCGTGTCTGGATAACGTGTTTTTACCGTGTTTCTTCAGGTCGTGTCTGGATAACATGTTTTTACCGTGTTTCTTCAGGTCGGATCTGGATAGTGTGTTTTTACCGTGTTTCTTCAGGTCGGATCTGGATAACGTGTTTTTACCGTGTTTCTTCAGGTCGTGTCTGGATAACGTGTTTTTAACGTGTTTCTTCAGGACGTGTCTGGATAACGTGTTTTTACCGTGTTTCTTCAAGTCGGATCTGTCTGGATAACGTGTTTTTACCGTGTTTCTTCAGGTCGGATCTGGATAACGTGTTTTTACCGTGTTTCTTCAGGTCGTGTCTGGATAACGTGTTTTTACCGTGTTTCTTCAGGTCGTGTCTGGATAACATGTTTTTACCGTGTTTCTTCAGGTCGGATCTGGATAGTGTGTTTTTACCGTGTTTCTTCAGGTCGGATCTGGATAACGTGTTTTTACCGTGTTTCTTCAGGTCGTGTCTGGATAACGTGTTTTTAACGTGTTTCTTCAGGACGTGTCTGGATAACGTGTTTTTACCGTGTTTCTTCAGGTCGGATCTGGCTGGATAACGTTTTTTTACCATGTTTCTTCAGGTCGGATCTGGATAACGTGTTTTTACCGTGTTTCTTCAGGTCGTGTCTGGATAACGTGTTTTTACCGTGTTTCTTCAGGTCGTGTCTGGATAACGTGTTTTTACCGTGTTTCTTCAGGTTGGATCTGGATAACGTGTTTTTACCGTGTTTCTTCAGGTCGGATCTGGATAACGTGTTTTTACCGTGTTTCTTCAGGTCGTGTCTGGATAACGTGTTTTTACCGTGTTTCTTCAGGACGTGTCTGGATAACGTGTTTTTACCGTGTTTCTTCAGGTCGTGTCTGGATAACGTGTTTTTACCGTGTTTCTTCAGGTCGGATCTGGATAACGTGTTTTTACCGTGTTTCTTCAAGTCGGATCTGGATAACGTGTTTTTACCGTGTTTCTTCAAGTCGGATCTGGATAACGTTTTTTTACCGTGTTTCTTCAGGTCGGATCTGGCTGGATAACGTGTTTTTACCGTGTTTCTTCAAGTCGGATCTGTCTGGATAACGTGTTTTTACCGTGTTTCTTCAGGTCGGATCTGGCTGGATAACGTATTTTTACCGTGTTTCTTCAGGTCGTGTCTGGATAACGTGTTTTTACCGTGTTTCTTCAGGTCGGATCTGGCTGGATAACGTGTTTTTACCGTGTTTCTTCAGGTCGTGTCTGGATATTGTGTTTTTACCGTGTTTCTTCAGGACGTGTCTGGATAACGTGTTTTTACCGTGTTTCTTCAGGTCGTGCCTGGATATTGTGTTTTTACCGTGTTTATTCAGGTCGTGTCTGGATAACGTGTTTTTACCGTGTTTCTTCAGGTCGTGTCTGGATAACGTGTTTTTACCGTGTTTCTTCAGGTCGTGTCTGGATAACGTGTTTTTATCGTGTTTCTTCAGGACGTGTCTGGATAACGTATTTTTACCGTGTTTCTTCAGGTCGTGTCTGGATATCGTGTTTTTACCGTGCTTCTTCAGGTCGTGTCTGGATAACGTGTTTTACCCTGTTTCTTCAGGTCGTGTCTGGATAACGTGTTTTTAACGTGTTTCTTCAGGACGTGTCTGGATAACGTGTTTTTACCGTGTTTCTTCAAGTCGGATCTGTCTGGATAACGTGTTTTTACCGTGTTTCTTCAGGTCGGATCTGGCTGGATAACGTGTTTTTACCGTGTTTCTTCAGGTCGGATCTGGATAACGTGTTTTTACCGTGTTTCTTCAGGTCGGATCTGGATAACGTGTTTTTACCGTGTTTCTTCAGGTCGTGTCTGGATAACGTGTTTTTACCGTGTTTCTTCAGGTCGTGTCTGGATAACGTGTTTTTACCGTGTTTCTTCAGGTCGGATCTGGATAACGTGTTTTTACCGTGTTTCTTCAGGACGTGTCTGGATAACGTGTTTTTACCGTGTTTCTTCAGGACGTGTCTGGATAACGTGTTTTTACCGTGTTTCTTCAGGTCGTGTCTGGATAACGTGTTTTACCGTGTTTCTTCAGGTCGGATCTGGATAACGTGTTTTTACCGTGTTTCTTCAAGTCGGATCTGGATAACGTGTTTTTACCGTGTTTCTTCAGGTCGGATCTGGCTGGATAACGTATTTTTACCGTGTTTCTTCAGGTCGGATCTGGCTGGATAACGTGTTTTTACCGTGTTTCTTCAGGTCGTGTCTGGATAACGTGTTTTTACCGTGTTTCTTCAGGTCGGATCTGGATATTGTGTTTTTACCGTGTTTCTTCAGGTCGTGTCTGGATAACGTGTTTTTACCGTGTTTCTTCAGGTCGTGTCTGGATAACGTGTTTTTACCGTGTTTCTTCAGGTCGGATCTGGCTGGATAACGTGTTTTTACCGTGTTTCTTCAGGTCGTGCCTGGATATTGTGTTTTTACCGTGTTTCTTCAGGTCGTGTCTGGATAACGTGTTTTTAACGTGTTTCTTCAGGTCGGATCTGGATAACGTGTTTTACCGTGTTTCTTCAGGTCGTGTCTGGATAACGTGTTTTTACCGTGTTTCTTCAGGTCGTGTCTGGATAACGTGTTTTTACCGTGTTTCTTCAGGTCGGATCTGGATAACGTGTTTTTACCGTGTTTCTTCAGGTCGTGTCTGGATAACGTGTTTTTACCGTGTTTCTTCAGGTCGGATCTGGATAACGTGTTTTTACCGTGTTTCTTCAGGTCGTGTCTGGATAACGTGTTTTACCGTGTTTCTTCAGGTCGTGTCTGGATAACGTGTTTTTACCGTGTTTTTTCAGGTCGTGTCTGGATAACGTGTTTTTACCGTGTTTCTTCAGGTCGTGTCTGGATAACGTGTTTTACCGTGTTTCTTCAAGTCGGATCTGTCTGGATAACGTGTTTTTACCGTGTTTCTTCAGGTCGGATCTGGATAACGTGTTTTTACCGTGTTTTTTCAGGTCGTGTCTGGATAACGTGTTTTACCGTGTTTCTTCAGGTCGTGTCTGGATAACGTGTTTTACCGTGTTTCTTCAGGTCGGATCTGGCTGGATAACGTGCACTGCTCCGGGTCAGAGAAGTCGCTCTTGGACTGCCAGTCAAACGGTGTGGGCGTGTCCGACTGTAAACACTCTGAGGATGTGGGCGTGGTCTGTGTTCAGAAACGCATCGCAGGATTCCAGTTCCTCCAGACGCAGTCACATGACCAGGTGTTTACACATGTTTGTAGTCCTTTGTCTCCACACGCAGGTTGCCGGGACGTCAGACACGCATGTCCCACAGTCACGCACAGAGTAGGACGAGAACCAGGCAGGACAGGGGCAGAGTGTACAGAGTCAGGACAGTCCTTAGACACATGTCCCAGCGTCCCGTGTCCTTAGACACATGGCCCAGCGTCCCGTGTCCTTAGACACATGTCCCAGCGTCCCGTGTTCTTAGACACATGTCCCAGCGTCCCGTGTCCTTAGACACATGGCCCAGCGTCCCGTGTCCTTAGACACATGTCCCAGCGTCCCGTGTCCTTAGACACATGTCCCAGCGTCCCGTGTTCTTACACACATGTCCCACCGTCCCGTGTCCCTAGACACATGTCCCAGCGTCCCGTGTTCTTAGACACATGTCCCAGCGTCCCGTGTTCTTAGACACATGTCCCAGCGTCCCGTGTCCTTAGACACATGTCCCAGCGTCCCGTGTTCTTACACACATGTCCCACCGTCCCGTGTCCCTAGACTCATGTCCCAGCGTCCCGTGTCCTTAGACACATGTCCCAGCGTCCCGTGTTCTTAGACACATGTCCCAGCGTCCCATGTCCTTAGACACATGTCCCAGCGCCCCGTGTCCTTAGACTGGATTAATTGTCATTATAAACGTCTCTGGTTCCACATGAAGCACATTCTGTCCAGACTGAAGCTGTTATGTTTAACTCACTGATGAGTTTAACAGAAGCATGTGTCTGCGCACGGCCCCCTGAAGCCCCCCTGAGACCCGGGGCCCCCATCAGACCCGGGGCCCCCCTCACACAGGAGATATTTGAAAGACTCTGAGGTTTAAGTTGCAAAGCTGCTCATTTAAATCTGGTAAAGGTGATTGAACTTTAAAAACACTGAGGAGCTTAAGACAAAACGGCAGGAAACTGTTTCTTCTCCTGCGTTTGTCCTGAGTCCAACATGTATGATGTAATATCAAATGTATGATGTAATATCACATGTACGATGTAATATCACATGTATGATGTAATATCACATGTATGATGTAATATCAAATGTATGATGTAATATCAGATGTATGATGTAATATCACATGTACGATGTAATATCACATGTATCATGTAATATCACATGTATGACGTAATATCACATGTATCATGTAATATCAGATGTATGATGTAATATCACATGTACGATGTAATATCACATGTATCATGTAATATCACATGTATGACGTAATATCACATGTATGACGTAATATCACATGTATTATGTAATATCACATGTATGATGTAATATCACATGTATGATTTAATATCACATGTGTGATGTAATATCACATGATGATGTAGTATCACATGTATGATGTAATATCAAATGTATGATGTAATATCAGATGTATGATGTAATATCACATGTACGATGTAATATCACATGTATGATGTAATATCACATGTATCATGTAATATCACATGTATGACGTAATATCACATGTATCATGTAATATCACATGTATGACGTAATATCACATGTATGACGTAATATCACATGTATTATGTAATATCACATGTATGATTTAATATCACATGTGTGATGTAATATCACATGTATGACGTAATATCACATGTATGACGTAATATCACATGTATTATATAATATCACATGTATGATGTAATATCACATGTATGATGTAATATCACATGTATGATTTAATATCACATGTGTGATGTAATATCATATGTGTGATGTAATATCACATGTATGATGTAATATCAATTGTCTGACGTAATATCACATGTATGATGTAATATCACATGTGTGATGTAATATCACATGTTGGACGTAATATCACATGTATGACGTAATATCACATGTATAACGTAATATCAGATGTTTGATGTAATATCACATGTATGATTTAATATCACATGTTTGACGTAATATCACATGTGTGATGTAATATCACATGTTTGATGTAATATCACATGTTTGATGTAATATCACATGTATGATGTAATATCACATGTCTGACGTAATATCACATGTATGATGTAATATCACATGTGTAATGTAATATCACATGTATGACGTAATATCTCATGTATGATGTAATATCACATGATGACGTAATATCACATGTGTGACGTAATATCACATATGTGATGTGATATCACATGTTTGACGTAATATCACATTTATGACGTAATATCACATATGTGATGTAATATCACATGTATGAGGTAATATCACATGACGACGTAATATCAAATGTATGATGTAATATCACATGTATGACGTAATATCACATGTATTATGTAATATCACATGTATGATTTAATATCACATGTGTGATGTAATATCACATGTATGACGTAATATCACATGTATGACGTAATATCACATGTATTATGTAATATCACATGTATGATGTAATATCACATGTATGATGTAATATCACATGTATGATTTAATATCACATGTGTGATGTAATATCATATGTGTGATGTAATATCACATGTATGATGTAATATCACATGTCTGACGTAATATCACATGTATGATGTAATATCACATGTGTGATGTAATATCACATGTTGGACGTAATATCACATGTATGACGTAATATCACATGTATAACGTAATATCAGATGTTTGATGTAATATCACATGTATGATTTAATATCACATGTTTGACGTAATATCACATGTGTGATGTATTATCACATGTTTGATGTAATATCACATGTTTGATGTAATATCACATGTATGATGTAATATCACATGTCTGACGTAATATCACATGTATGATGTAATATCACATGTGTAATGTAATATCACATGTATGACGTAATATCACATGTATGATGTAATATCACATGATGACGTAATATCACATGTGTGACGTGATATCACATGATGACGTAATATCACATGTGTGACGTGATATCACATGTTTGACGTAATATCACATTTATGACGTAATATCACATATGTGATGTAATATCACATGTATGAGGTAATATCACATGACGACGTAATATCAAATGTATGATGTAATATCACATGTATGACGTAATATCACATGTGTGATGTAATATCATATATATGACGTAATATCACATGTGTTATGTAATATTACATGATGACGTAATATCACATGTATGATGGAATATCACAAGTATGACGTAGTATCACATGTATGATGTAATATCACATGTGTGATGTAATATCACATGTCTGACTTAATATCACATGTATGATGTAATATCACCTGTGTGACGTAATATCACATGTATGATGTAATATCACATGTATGACGTAATATCACATGATGACGTGATATCACATGATGATGTAATATCACATGTATGAAGTAATATCACATGTATGACGTAATATCAAATGTATGATGTAATATCACATGTATGATGTAATATCACATGTATGACGTAATATCAAATGTATGATGTAATATCACATGTATGATGTAATATCACATGACGTAATATCACATGTGTGACGTAATATCACATGTGTGATGTAATATCACATGTATGACGTAATATCACATGTATGACGTAATATCACATCTATGACGTAATATCACATGTGTGATGTAATATCACATATATGACGTAATATCACATGTATGATGTAATATCACATGTATGATTTAATATCAAATGTTTGACGTAATATCACATGTGTGATGTAATATATGTGTGATGTAATATCACATGTATGATGTAATATCACATGTCTGACGTAATATCACATGTATCATGTAATATCACATGTATGATGTAATATCACATGTATGACGTAATATCACATGATGATGTAATATCACATGTATGATGTAATATCACATGTGTGACGTAATATCACATGTATGATGTAATATCACATCTATGACGTAATATCACATGTGTGACGTAATATCACATGTATGACGTAATATCACATGTATGATGTAATATCACATTTATGATTTAATATCACATGTTTGACGTAATATCACATGTGTGATGTAATATCATATGTATGATGTAATATCACATGTGTGACTTAATATCACATGTGTGACGTAATATCACATGTGTGATGTAATATCAAATGTATGACGTAATATCACATGTATGATGTAATATCACATGTATGATTTAATATCACATGTTTGACGTAATATCACATGTGTAATGTAATATCATATGTGAGATGTAATATCACATGTATGATGTAATATCACATGTCTGACGTAATATCACATGTATGATGTAATATCACATGTGTGACGTAATATCACATGTATGATGTAATATCACATGTATGACGTAATATCACATGTATGACGTAATATCACATGTATGATTTAATATCACATGTTTGACGTAATATCACATATGTGACGTAATATCACATGTGTGATGTAATATCACATGTCTGACGTAATATCACATGTATGACGTAATATCACATGTGTGATGTAATATCACATGTATGACGTAATATCACATTTATGATTTAATATCACATGTTTGACGTAATATCACATGTGTGATGTAATATCATATGTGTGACGTAATATCACATGTATGATGTAATATCACATGTGTGACGTAATATTATATATATGACGTAATATCACATATGTTATGTAATATTACATGATGACGTAATATCACATGTATGATGGAATATCACAAGTATGACGTAGTATCACATGTATGATGTAATATCACATGTGTGATGTAATATCACATATGTGATGTAATATCACATGTACGATGTAATATCATATGTGTGACGTAATATCACATATGTGATGTAATATCACATGTCTGACTTAATATCACATGTATGATGTAATATCACATGTGTAACGTAATATCACATATATGATGTAATATCACATGTATGATGTAATATCACATGTGTGACGTAATATCACATGTATGATGTAATATCACATGTATGATGTAATATCACATATATGATGTAATATCACATGACGTAATATCACATGTGTGACGTAATATCACATGTGTGACGTAATATCACATGTGTGACGTAATATCACATGTCTGACGTAATATCACATGTGTGACGTAATATCACATGTCTGACGTAATATCACATGTCTGACGTAATATCACATGTATGACGTAATATCACATGTATGACGTAATATCACATGTATGATGTAATATTGCATGTGTGATGTAATATCACATGTATGATGTAATATCACATGTGTGACGTAATATCACATATGTGATGTAATATCACATGTCTGACTTAATATCACATGTATAATGTAATATCACATGTGTGACGTAATATCACATGTATGATGTAATATCACATGTATGACGTAATATCACATGTATGATGTGATATCACATGTATGACGTAATATCACATGATGATGTAATATCACATGTATGATGTAATATCACATGTGTGACGTAATATCACATGTGTGACGTAATATCACATGTATGATGTAATATCACATCTATGACGTAATATCACATGTTTGACGTAATATCACATGTATGACGTAATATCACATGTATGATGTAATATCACATTTATGATTTAATATCACATGTTTGACGTAATATCACATGTGTGATGTAATATCACATGTGTGACTTAATATCACATGTGTGACGTAATATCACATGTGTGATGTAATATCACATGTATGACGTAATATCACATATATGATGTAATATCACATGTATGATTTAATATCACATGTTTGACGTAATATCACATGTGTAATGTAATATCATATGTGAGATGTAATATCACATGTATGATGTAATATCACATGTCTGACGTAATATCACATGTATGATGTAATATCACATGTGTGACGTAATATCACATGTATGATGTAATATCACATGTATGACGTAATATCACATGTATGACGTAATATCACATGTATGATTTAATATCACATGTTTGACGTAATATCACATTTATGATTTAATATCACATGTTTGACGTAATATCACGTGTGATGTAATATCATATGTGTGATGTAATATCACATGTATGATGTAATATCACATGTGTGACGTAATATCACATGTGTGACGTAATATCACATGTGTGATGTAATATCACATGTATGACGTAATATCACATGTATGATGTAATATCACATGTATGATTTAATATCACATGTTTGACGTAATATCACATGTGTAATGTAATATCATATGTGAGATGTAATATCACATGTATGATGTAATATCACATGTCTGACGTAATATCACATGTATGATGTAATATCACATGTGTGACGTAATATCACATGTATGATGTAATATCAAATGTATGACGTAATATCACATGTATGACGTAATATCACATGTATGATTTCATATCACATGTTTGACGTAATATCAAATATGTGACGTAATATCACATGTTGGACGTAATATCACATGTATGACGTAATATCACATGTATAACGTAATATCAGATGTTTGATGTAATATCACATGTATGATTTAATATCACATGTTTGACGTAATATCACATGTGTGATGTAATATCACATGTTTGATGTAATATCACATGTTTGATGTAATATCACATGTATGATGTAATATCACATGTCTGACGTAATATCACATGTATGATGTAATATCACATGTGTAATGTAATATCACATGTATGACGTAATATCACATGTATGATGTAATATCACATGATGACGTAATATCACATGTGTGACGTAATATCACATATGTGATGTGATATCACATGTTTGACGTAATATCACATTTATGACGTAATATCACATATGTGATGTAATATCACATGTATGAGGTAATATCACATGACGACGTAATATCAAATGTATGATGTAATATCACATGTATGACGTAATATCACATGTATGACATATTATCACATGTATGATGTAATATCACATGTGTGATGTAATATCATATATATGACGTAATATCACATGTGTTATGTAATATTACATGATGACGTAATATCACATGTATGATGGAATATCACAAGTATGACGTAGTATCACATGTATGATGTAATATCACATGTGTGATGTAATATCACATATGTGATGTAATATCACATGTCTGACTTAATATCACATGTATGATGTAATATCACCTGTGTGACGTAATATCACATGTATGATGTAATATCACATGTATGATGTAATATCACATGTATGACGTAATATCACATGATGACGTGATATCACATGATGATGTAATATCACATGTATGAAGTAATATCACATGTATGACGTAATATCAAATGTATGATGTAATATCACATGTATGATGTAATATCACATGTATGATGTAATATCACATGACGTAATATCACATGTGTGACGTAATATCACATGTGTGATGTAATATCACATGTAAGACGTAATATCACATGTATGACGTAATATCACATCTATGACGTAATATCACATGTGTGATGTAATATCACATATATGACGTAATATCACATGTATGATGTAATATCACATGTATGATTTAATATCAAATGTTTGACGTAATATCACATGTGTGATGTAATATATGTGTGATGTAATATCACATGTATGATGTAATATCACATGTCTGACGTAATATCACATGTATCATGTAATATCACATGTATGATGTAATATCACATGTATGACGTAATATCACATGTATGACATAATATCACATGTATGATGTAATATCACATGTGTGATGTAATATCACATATGTTATGTAATATTACATGATGACGTAATATCACATGTATGATGGAATATCACAAGTATGACGTAGTATCACATGTATGATGTAATATCACATGTGTGATGTAATATCACATATGTGATGTAATATCACATGTACGATGTAATATCATATGTGTGACGTAATATCACATATGTGATGTAATATCACATGTCTGACTTAATATCACATGTATGATGTAATATCACATGTGTAACGTAATATCACATATATGATGTAATATCACATGTATGATGTAATATCACATGTGTGACGTAATATCACATGTATGATGTAATATCACATGTATGATGTAATATCACATATATGATGTAATATCACATGACGTAATATCACATGTGTGACGTAATATCACATGTGTGACGTAATATCACATGTGTGACGTAATATCACATGTCTGACGTAATATCACATGTCTGACGTAATATCACATGTCTGACGTAATATCACATGTATGACGTATTATCACATGTATGACGTAATATCACATGTATGATGTAATATTGCATGTGTGATGTAATATCACATGTATGATGTAATATCACATGTCTGACGTAATATCACATGTCTGACTTAATATCACATGTATAATGTAATATCACATGTGTGACGTAATATCACATGTATGATGTAATATCACATGTATGACGTAATCTCACATGTATGACGTGATATCACATGTATGACGTAATATCACATGATGATGTAATATCACATGTATGATGTAATATCACATGTGTGACGTAATATCACATGTATGATGTAATATCACATCTATGACGTAATATCACATGTGTGACGTAATATCCCATGTATGACGTAATATCACATGTATGATGTAATATCACATTTATGATTTAATATCACATGTTTAACGTAATATCACATGTGTGATGTAATATCATATGTATGATGTAATATCACATGTGTGACTTAATATCACATGTGTGACGTAATATCACATGTGTGATGTAATATCACATGTATGACGTAATATCACATGTATGATGTAATATCACATGTATGATTTAATATCACATGTTTGACGTAATATCACATGTGTAATGTAATATCATATGTGAGATGTAATATCACATGTATGATGTAATATCACATGTCTGACGTAATATCACATGTATGATGTAATATCACATGTGTGACGTAATATCACATGTATGATGTAATATCACATGTATGACGTAATATCACATGTGTGATGTAATATCACATGTATGACGTAATATCACATTTATGATTTAATATCACATGTTTGACGTAATATCACATGTGTGACGTAATATCATATGTGTGATGTAATATCACATGTATGATGTAATATCACATGTGTGACGTAATATTATATATATGACGTAATATCACATATGTTATGTAATATTACATGATGACGTAATATCACATGTATGATGGAATATCACATGTATGACGTAATATCACATGTATGACGTAATATCACATGTATGATTTAATATCACATGTTTGACGTAATATCACATATGTGACGTAATATCACATGTGTGATGTAATATCACATGTCTGACGTAATATCACATGTATGACGTAATATCACATGTGTGATGTAATATCACATGTATGACGTAATATCACATTTATGATTTAATATCACATGTTTGACGTAATATCACATGTGTGATGTAATATCATATGTGTGATGTAATATCACATGTATGATGTAATATCACATGTGTGACGTAATATTATATATATGACGTAATATCACATATGTTATGTAATATTACATGATGACGTAATATCACATGTATGATGGAATATCACAAGTATGACGTAGTATCACATGTATGATGTAATATCACATGTGTGATGTAATATCACATATGTGATGTAATATCACATGTACGATGTAATATCATATGTGTGACGTAATATCACATATGTTATGTAATATCACATGTCTGACTTAATATCACATGTATGATGTAATATCACATGTGTAACGTAATATCACATATATGATGTAATATCACATGTATGATGTAATATCACATGTGTGACGTAATATCACATGTATGATGTAATATCACATGTATGATGTAATATCACATATATGATGTAATATCACATGACGTAATATCACATGTGTGACGTAATATCACATGTGTGACGTAATATCACATGTCTGACGTAATATCACATGTGTGACGTAATATCACATGTCTGACGTAATATCACATGTCTGACGTAATATCACATGTATGACGTAATATCACATGTATGACGTAATATCACATGTTTGATGTAATATTGCATGTGTGATGTAATATCACATGTATGATGTAATATCACATGTGTGACGTAATATCACATGTATGATGTAATATCACATGTATGACGTAATATCACATGTATGACGTGATATCACATGATGATGTAATATCACATGTATGATGTAATATCACATGTGTGACGTAATATCACATGTATTATGTAATATCACATCTATGACGTAATATCACATGTGTGACGTAATATCACATGTATGACGTAATATCACATGATGATGTAATATCACATGTATGATGTAATATCACATGTGTGACGTAATATCACATGTATGATGTAATATCACATCTATGACGTAATATCACATGTGTGATTTAATATCACATGTGTGATGTAATATCATATGTGTGATGTAATATCACATTTATGATTTAATATCACATGTTTGACGTAATATCACATGTGTAATGTAATATCATATGTGAGATGTAATATCACATGTATGATGTAATATCACATGTCTGACGTAATATCACATGTATGATGTAATATCACATGTATGATGTAATATCACATGTATGATGTAATATCACATGTATGATTTAATATCACATGTTTGACGTAATATCACATGTGTAATGTAATATCATATGTGAGATGTAATATCACATGTATGATGTAATATCACATGTCTGACGTAATATCACATGTATGATGTAATATCACATGTGTGACGTAATATCACATGTATGATGTAATATCACATGTATGACGTAATATCACATGTATGACGTAATATCACATGTATGATTTAATATCACATGTTTGACGTAATATCACATGTGTGATGTAATATCATATGTGTGATGTAATATCACATGTATGATGTAATATCACATGTGTGACGTAATATCACATGTGTGACGTAATATCACATGTATGATGTAATATCACATGTATGACGTAATATCACATGTATGACGTAATATCACATGTATGATTTAATATCACATGTTTGACGTAATATCAAATATGTGACGTAATATCACATGTGTGATGTAATATCACATGTCTGACGTAATATCACATGTATGACGTAATATCACATGTGTGATGTAATATCACATGTATGACGTAATATCACATGTATGACGTAATATCAAATGTGTGACGTAATATCACATGTATGACATAATATCACATGTATGATGTAATATCACATGTCTGACGTAATATCACATGTATGATGTAATATCACATGTGTTATGTGATGTAATATCACATGTATGACGTAATATCACATGTATGATGTAATATCACATATGTGATGTAATATCACATGTATGACGTAATATCACATGACGACGTAATATCAAATGTATGACGTATTATCACATGTATGACGTAATATCACATGTGTGACGTAATATCACATGATGATGTAATATCACATGATGATGTAATATCACATGTACGATGTAATATCACATGTGTGACGTAATATCACATGTGTGATGTAAAATCACATGTATGATGTAATATCACATGTATGATGTAATATCACATGTGTGACGTAATATCACATGTGTGATGTAATATCACAAGTATGACGTAATATCACATGTGTGATGTAATAGCCCATGTGTGATGTAATATCACATGTATGATGTAATATCACATGTATGACGTAATATCACATGTGTGACGTAATATCACATGTGTTACGTAATAACACATGTGTGACGTAATATCACATGTATGGCGTAATATCACATGTATGATGTAATATCACATGTGTGACGTAATAGCACATGTATGATGTAATATCACATGATGACGTAATATCACATGATGACGTAATATCACATGTATGATGTAATATCACATCTATGATGTAATATAACATGTATGGTCTAATATCACATGTGTGACGTAATATCACATGTGTGACGTAATATCACATGTATGACGTTATATCACATGATGATGTAATATCACATGTATGATGTAATATCACATGTATGATGTAATATCACATGATGACGTAATATCACATGATGATGTAATATCACATGTATGATCTAATATCACATGATGATGTAATATCACATGTATGATGTAATATCACATGTATGATGTAATATCCCATGTATGATGTAGTATCACATGTATGATGTAATATCACATGATGATGTAATATCACATGTATTATGTAATATCACATGTATGATGTAATATCACATGTATGATGTAATATCACATGTGTGATGTAATATCACATGATGATGTAATATCACATGTATGATTTAATATCACATGTTTGACGTAATATCACATGTATGACGTAATATCACATGTATGATGTAATATCACATGATGACGTAATATCACATGTGTGACGTAATATCACATGTGTGACGTAATATCACATATGTGACGTAATATCACATGTGTGACGTAATATCACATGTGTGACGTAATATCACATGTGTGACGTAATATCACATGTATGACGTAATATCACATGATGATGTAATATCACATGTATGATGTAATATCACATGTATGATGTAATATCACATTTGTGACGTAATATCACATGTATGATGTAATATCACATGTATGATGTAATATTACATGTATGATGTAATATCACATGTGTGACGTAATATCACATGTATGACGTAATATCACATGTGTGACGTAATAGCACATGTGTGACGTAATATCACATCTATGACGTAATATCACATGTGTGACGTAATATCACATGTGTGACGTAATATCACATGTGTGACGTAATATCACATGTGTGACGTAATATCACATGTGTGACGTAATATCACATGTATGACGTAATATCACATGATGATGTAATATCACATGTATGATGTAATTTTACATGATGACGTAATATCACATGATGACGTGATATCACATGTATGACGTAATATCACATGATGATGTAGTATCACATGTGTGATGTAATATCACATGTGTGATGTAATATCACATGTGTGATGTAATATCACATGTATGACGTAATATCACATGATGACGTGATATCACATGTATGATGTAATATCACATGTATCATGTAATATCACATGTGTGACGTAATAGCACATGTGTGACGTAATATCACATCTATGACGTAATATCAAATGTGTGACGTAATATCACATGTGTTACGTAATATCACATGTGTGACGTAATATCACATGTGTGACGTAATATCACATGTATGACGTAATATCACATGTATGACGTAATATCACATGATGATGTAATATCACATGTATGATGTAATATCACATGTGTGACGTCATATCACATGTATGATGTAATATCACATGTATGATGTAATATCACATGTATGATGTAATATCACATGTGTGACGTAATAGCACATGTGTGACGTAATATCACATCTATGACGTAATATCACATGTGTGACGTAATATCACATGTGTGACGTAATATCACATGTGTGACGTAATATCACATGTTTGACGTAATATCACATGTATGACGTAATATCACATGATGATGTAATATCACATGTATGATGTAATATCACATGTATGATGTAATATCACATGATGACGTAATATCACATGATGACGTAATATCACATGTATGATGTAATATCACATATATGATGTAAAATCACATGTATGATCTAATATCACATGTGTGACGTAATATCACATATATGACGTAATATCACATGATGATGTAATATCACATGTATGATGTAATTTCACATGATGACGTAATATCACATGATGATGTAATATCACATGTATGATGTAATATCATATTATGATGTAATATCACATGGATGATATAATATCACATGTATGATATAATATCACATGATGATGTAATATCACATGTATGATGTAATAGCACATGTATGATGTAATATCACATGTATGATGTAGTATCACATGTGTGATGTAATATCACATGATGATGTAATATCACATATATGATGTAATATCACATGTATGATGTAATATCAAATGTATGATGTAATATCACATGATGATGTAATATCACATGTATGATGTAATATCACATGATGACGTAATATCACATGATGACGTAATATCACATATATGACGTAATATCACATGATGATGTAATATCACATGTATGATGTAATATCACATGTATGATGTAATTTCACATGATGACGTAATATCACATGATGATGTAATATCACATGTATGATCTAATATCACATGTATGATGTAATATCACATGGATGATGTAATATCACATGTATGATATAATATCACATGATGATGTAATATCACATGTATGATGTAGTATCACATGTATGATGTAGTATCACATGTATGATGTAGTATCACATGTATGATGTAGTATCACATGTATGATGTAATATCACATGTATGATGTAATATCACATGTATGAGGTAATATCACATGATGATGTAATATCACATGTGTAATGTAATATCACATGTGTGATGTAATATCACATGATGATGCAATATCACATGTATGATGTAATATCACATGATGATGTAGTATCACATGTATGATGTAATATCACATGATGATGTAGTATCACATGTGTGATGTAATATCACATGTATGATGTAATATCACATGATGATGTAGTATCACATGTATGACGTGATATCACATGATGATGTAATATCACATGTATGATGTAATATCACATGTGTGACGTAATATCACATGTATTATGTAATATCACATCTATGACGTAATATCACATGTGTGACGTAATATCACATGTATGACGTAATATCACATGATGATGTAATATCACATGTATGATGTAATATCACATGTGTGACGTAATATCACATTTATGATGTAATATCACATCTATGACGTAATATCACATGTGTGATTTAATATCACATGTGTGATGTAATATCATATGTGTGATGTAATATCACATTTATGATTTAATATCACATGTTTGACGTAATATCACATGTGTAATGTAATATCATATGTGAGATGTAATATCACATGTATGATGTAATATCACATGTCTGACGTAATATCACATGTATGATGTAATATCACATGTATGATGTAATATCACATGTATGATGTAATATCACATGTATGATTTAATATCACATGTTTGACGTAATATCACATGTGTAATGTAATATCATATGTGAGATGTAATATCACATGTATGATGTAATATCACATGTCTGACGTAATATCACATGTATGATGTAATATCACATGTGTGACGTAATATCACATGTATGATGTAATATCACATGTATGACGTAATATCACATGTATGACGTAATATCACATGTATGATTTAATATCACATGTTTGACGTAATATCACATGTGTGATGTAATATCATATGTGTGATGTAATATCACATGTATGATGTAATATCACATGTGTGACGTAATATCACATGTGTGACGTAATATCACATGTATGATGTAATATCACATGTATGACGTAATATCACATGTATGACGTAATATCACATGTATGATTTAATATCACATGTTTGACGTAATATCAAATATGTGACGTAATATCACATGTGTGATGTAATATCACATGTCTGACGTAATATCACATGTATGACGTAATATCACATGTGTGATGTAATATCACATGTATGACGTAATGTCACATGTATGACGTAATATCAAATGTGTGACGTAATATCACATGTATGACATAATATCACATGTATGATGTAATATCACATGTCTGACGTAATATCACATGTATGATGTAATATCACATGTGTTATGTGATGTAATATCACATGTATGACGTAATATCACATGTATGATGTAATATCACATATGTGATGTAATATCACATGTATGACGTAATATCACATGACGACGTAATATCAAATGTATGACGTATTATCACATGTATGACGTAATATCACATGTGTGACGTAATATCACATGATGATGTAATATCACATGATGATGTAATATCACATGTACGATGTAATATCACATGTGTGACGTAATATCACATGTGTGATGTAAAATCACATGTATGATGTAATATCACATGTATGATGTAATATCACATGTGTGACGTAATATCACATGTGTGATGTAATATCACAAGTATGACGTAATATCACATGTGTGATGTAATAGCCCATGTGTGATGTAATATCACATGTATGATGTAATATCACATGTATGACGTAATATCACATGTGTGACGTAATATCACATGTGTTACGTAATAACACATGTGTGACGTAATATCACATGTATGGCGTAATATCACATGTATGATGTAATATCACATGTGTGACGTAATAGCACATGTATGATGTAATATCACATGATGACGTAATATCACATGATGACGTAATATCACATGTATGATGTAATATCACATCTATGATGTAATATAACATGTATGGTCTAATATCACATGTGTGACGTAATATCACATGTGTGACGTAATATCACATGTATGACGTTATATCACATGATGATGTAATATCACATGTATGATGTAATATCACATGTATGATGTAATATCACATGATGACGTAATATCACATGATGATGTAATATCACATGTATGATCTAATATCACATGATGATGTAATATCACATGTATGATGTAATATCACATGTATGATGTAATATCCCATGTATGATGTAGTATCACATGTATGATGTAATATCACATGATGATGTAATATCACATGTATTATGTAATATCACATGTATGATGTAATATCACATGTATGATGTAATATCACATGTGTGATGTAATATCACATGATGATGTAATATCACATGTATGATTTAATATCACATGTTTGACGTAATATCACATGTATGACGTAATATCACATGTATGATGTAATATCACATGATGACGTAATATCACATGTGTGACGTAATATCACATGTGTGACGTAATATCACATATGTGACGTAATATCACATGTGTGACGTAATATCACATGTGTGACGTAATATCACATGTGTGACGTAATATCACATGTATGACGTAATATCACATGATGATGTAATATCACATGTATGATGTAATATCACATGTATGATGTAATATCACATTTGTGACGTAATATCACATGTATGATGTAATATCACATGTATGATGTAATATTACATGTATGATGTAATATCACATGTGTGACGTAATATCACATGTATGACGTAATATCACATGTGTGACGTAATAGCACATGTGTGACGTAATATCACATCTATGACGTAATATCACATGTGTGACGTAATATCACATGTGTGACGTAATATCACATGTGTGACGTAATATCACATGTGTGACGTAATATCACATGTGTGACGTAATATCACATGTATGACGTAATATCACATGATGATGTAATATCACATGTATGATGTAATTTTACATGATGACGTAATATCACATGTGTGACGTAATATCACATGTGTGACGTAATATCACATGTATGACGTAATATCACATGATGACGTGATATCACATGTATGACGTAATATCACATGATGATGTAGTATCACATGTGTGATGTAATATCACATGTGTGATGTAATATCACATGTGTGATGTAATATCACATGTATGACGTAATATCACATGATGACGTGATATCACATGTATGATGTAATATCACATGTATCATGTAATATCACATGTGTGACGTAATAGCACATGTGTGACGTAATATCACATCTATGACGTAATATCAAATGTGTGACGTAATATCACATGTGTTACGTAATATCACATGTGTGACGTAATATCACATGTGTGACGTAATATCACATGTATGACGTAATATCACATGTATGACGTAATATCACATGATGATGTAATATCACATGTATGATGTAATATCACATGTGTGACGTCATATCACATGTATGATGTAATATCACATGTATGATGTAATATCACATGTATGATGTAATATCACATGTGTGACGTAATAGCACATGTGTGACGTAATATCACATCTATGACGTAATATCACATGTGTGACGTAATATCACATGTGTGACGTAATATCACATGTGTGACGTAATATCACATGTTTGACGTAATATCACATGTATGACGTAATATCACATGATGATGTAATATCACATGTATGATGTAATATCACATGTATGATGTAATATCACATGATGACGTAATATCACATGATGACGTAATATCACATGTATGATGTAATATCACATATATGATGTAAAATCACATGTATGATCTAATATCACATGTGTGACGTAATATCACATATATGACGTAATATCACATGATGATGTAATATCACATGTATGATGTAATTTCACATGATGACGTAATATCACATGATGATGTAATATCACATGTATGATGTAATATCATATTATGATGTAATATCACATGGATGATATAATATCACATGTATGATATAATATCACATGATGATGTAATATCACATGTATGATGTAATAGCACATGTATGATGTAATATCACATGTATGATGTAGTATCACATGTGTGATGTAATATCACATGATGATGTAATATCACATATATGATGTAATATCACATGTATGATGTAATATCAAATGTATGATGTAATATCACATGATGATGTAATATCACATGTATGATGTAATATCACATGATGACGTAATATCACATGATGACGTAATATCACATATATGACGTAATATCACATGATGATGTAATATCACATGTATGATGTAATATCACATGTATGATGTAATTTCACATGATGACGTAATATCACATGATGATGTAATATCACATGTATGATCTAATATCACATGTATGATGTAATATCACATGGATGATGTAATATCACATGTATGATATAATATCACATGATGATGTAATATCACATGTATGATGTAGTATCACATGTATGATGTAGTATCACATGTATGATGTAGTATCACATGTATGATGTAATATCACATGATGATGCAATATCACATGTATGATGTAATATCACATGATGATGTAGTATCACATGTATGATGTAATATCACATGATGATGTAGTATCACATGTGTGATGTAATATCACATGTATGATGTAATATCACATGATGATGTAGTATCACATGTATGACGTGATATCACATGATGATGTAATATCACATGTATGATGTAATATCACATGTGTGACGTAATATCACATGTATTATGTAATATCACATCTATGACGTAATATCACATGTGTGACGTAATATCACATGTATGACGTAATATCACATGATGATGTAATATCACATGTATGATGTAATATCACATGTGTGACGTAATATCACATGTATGATGTAATATCACATCTATGACGTAATATCACATGTGTGATTTAATATCACATGTGTGATGTAATATCATATGTGTGATGTAATATCACATTTATGATTTAATATCACATGTTTGACGTAATATCACATGTGTAATGTAATATCATATGTGAGATGTAATATCACATGTATGATGTAATATCACATGTCTGACGTAATATCACATGTATGATGTAATATCACATGTATGATGTAATATCACATGTATGATGTAATATCACATGTATGATTTAATATCACATGTTTGACGTAATATCACATGTGTAATGTAATATCATATGTGAGATGTAATATCACATGTATGATGTAATATCACATGTCTGACGTAATATCACATGTATGATGTAATATCACATGTGTGACGTAATATCACATGTATGATGTAATATCACATGTATGACGTAATATCACATGTATGACGTAATATCACATGTATGATTTAATATCACATGTTTGACGTAATATCACATGTGTGATGTAATATCATATGTGTGATGTAATATCACATGTATGATGTAATATCACATGTGTGACGTAATATCACATGTGTGACGTAATATCACATGTATGATGTAATATCACATGTATGACGTAATATCACATGTATGACGTAATATCACATGTATGATTTAATATCACATGTTTGACGTAATATCAAATATGTGACGTAATATCACATGTGTGATGTAATATCACATGTCTGACGTAATATCACATGTATGACGTAATATCACATGTGTGATGTAATATCACATGTATGACGTAATATCACATGTATGACGTAATATCAAATGTGTGACGTAATATCACATGTATGACATAATATCACATGTATGATGTAATATCACATGTCTGACGTAATATCACATGTATGATGTAATATCACATGTGTTATGTGATGTAATATCACATGTATGACGTAATATCACATGTATGATGTAATATCACATATGTGATGTAATATCACATGTATGACGTAATATCACATGACGACGTAATATCAAATGTATGACGTATTATCACATGTATGACGTAATATCACATGTGTGACGTAATATCACATGATGATGTAATATCACATGATGATGTAATATCACATGTACGATGTAATATCACATGTGTGACGTAATATCACATGTGTGATGTAAAATCACATGTATGATGTAATATCACATGTATGATGTAATATCACATGTGTGACGTAATATCACATGTGTGATGTAATATCACAAGTATGACGTAATATCACATGTGTGATGTAATAGCCCATGTGTGATGTAATATCACATGTATGATGTAATATCACATGTATGACGTAATATCACATGTGTGACGTAATATCACATGTGTTACGTAATAACACATGTGTGACGTAATATCACATGTATGGCGTAATATCACATGTATGATGTAATATCACATGTGTGACGTAATAGCACATGTATGATGTAATATCACATGATGACGTAATATCACATGATGACGTAATATCACATGTATGATGTAATATCACATCTATGATGTAATATAACATGTATGGTCTAATATCACATGTGTGACGTAATATCACATGTGTGACGTAATATCACATGTATGACGTTATATCACATGATGATGTAATATCACATGTATGATGTAATATCACATGTATGATGTAATATCACATGATGACGTAATATCACATGATGATGTAATATCACATGTATGATCTAATATCACATGATGATGTAATATCACATGTATGATGTAATATCACATGTATGATGTAATATCCCATGTATGATGTAGTATCACATGTATGATGTAATATCACATGATGATGTAATATCACATGTATTATGTAATATCACATGTATGATGTAATATCACATGTATGATGTAATATCACATGTGTGATGTAATATCACATGATGATGTAATATCACATGTATGATTTAATATCACATGTTTGACGTAATATCACATGTATGACGTAATATCACATGTATGATGTAATATCACATGATGACGTAATATCACATGTGTGACGTAATATCACATGTGTGACGTAATATCACATATGTGACGTAATATCACATGTGTGACGTAATATCACATGTGTGACGTAATATCACATGTGTGACGTAATATCACATGTATGACGTAATATCACATGATGATGTAATATCACATGTATGATGTAATATCACATGTATGATGTAATATCACATTTGTGACGTAATATCACATGTATGATGTAATATCACATGTATGATGTAATATTACATGTATGATGTAATATCACATGTGTGACGTAATATCACATGTATGACGTAATATCACATGTGTGACGTAATAGCACATGTGTGACGTAATATCACATCTATGACGTAATATCACATGTGTGACGTAATATCACATGTGTGACGTAATATCACATGTGTGACGTAATATCACATGTGTGACGTAATATCACATGTGTGACGTAATATCACATGTATGACGTAATATCACATGATGATGTAATATCACATGTATGATGTAATTTTACATGATGACGTAATATCACATGTGTGACGTAATATCACATGTGTGACGTAATATCACATGTATGACGTAATATCACATGATGACGTGATATCACATGTATGACGTAATATCACATGATGATGTAGTATCACATGTGTGATGTAATATCACATGTGTGATGTAATATCACATGTGTGATGTAATATCACATGTATGACGTAATATCACATGATGACGTGATATCACATGTATGATGTAATATCACATGTATCATGTAATATCACATGTGTGACGTAATAGCACATGTGTGACGTAATATCACATCTATGACGTAATATCAAATGTGTGACGTAATATCACATGTGTTACGTAATATCACATGTGTGACGTAATATCACATGTGTGACGTAATATCACATGTATGACGTAATATCACATGTATGACGTAATATCACATGATGATGTAATATCACATGTATGATGTAATATCACATGTGTGACGTCATATCACATGTATGATGTAATATCACATGTATGATGTAATATCACATGTATGATGTAATATCACATGTGTGACGTAATAGCACATGTGTGACGTAATATCACATCTATGACGTAATATCACATGTGTGACGTAATATCACATGTGTGACGTAATATCACATGTGTGACGTAATATCACATGTTTGACGTAATATCACATGTATGACGTAATATCACATGATGATGTAATATCACATGTATGATGTAATATCACATGTATGATGTAATATCACATGATGACGTAATATCACATGATGACGTAATATCACATGTATGATGTAATATCACATATATGATGTAAAATCACATGTATGATCTAATATCACATGTGTGACGTAATATCACATATATGACGTAATATCACATGATGATGTAATATCACATGTATGATGTAATTTCACATGATGACGTAATATCACATGATGATGTAATATCACATGTATGATGTAATATCATATTATGATGTAATATCACATGGATGATATAATATCACATGTATGATATAATATCACATGATGATGTAATATCACATGTATGATGTAATAGCACATGTATGATGTAATATCACATGTATGATGTAGTATCACATGTGTGATGTAATATCACATGATGATGTAATATCACATATATGATGTAATATCACATGTATGATGTAATATCAAATGTATGATGTAATATCACATGATGATGTAATATCACATGTATGATGTAATATCACATGATGACGTAATATCACATGATGACGTAATATCACATATATGACGTAATATCACATGATGATGTAATATCACATGTATGATGTAATATCACATGTATGATGTAATTTCACATGATGACGTAATATCACATGATGATGTAATATCACATGTATGATCTAATATCACATGTATGATGTAATATCACATGGATGATGTAATATCACATGTATGATATAATATCACATGATGATGTAATATCACATGTATGATGTAGTATCACATGTATGATGTAGTATCACATGTATGATGTAGTATCACATGTATGATGTAGTATCACATGTATGATGTAATATCACATGTATGATGTAATATCACATGTATGAGGTAATATCACATGATGATGTAATATCACATGTGTAATGTAATATCACATGTGTGATGTAATATCACATGATGATGCAATATCACATGTATGATGTAATATCACATGATGATGTAGTATCACATGTATGATGTAATATCACATGATGATGTAGTATCACATGTGTGATGTAATATCACATGTATGATGTAATATCACATGATGATGTAGTATCACATGTGTGATGTAATATCACATGTATGATGTAATATCACATGATGATGTAATATCACATGTGTGATGTAATATCACATGTGTGATGTAATATCACATGTGTGATGTAATATTACATGATGATTTAATATCACATGTATGATGTAATATCACATGTGTGACAACAGCACAGAAGACGTTCTCTCTCTTTTCTTCACAACATGAGAGTTTGAGGATCTCACGGACCAAATGGAGCTCAGGAAACACATATGTCTCTGAAGGAAAAGGCCATAATCCTGGAGATCACCCCCCTCACCCCTCTCACCCCCTCACCCCCCCTCAGCCCCCTGAGGCGCAGAGTTTCCTCCTGATCTCACACATTCTTTTGGAGTGACGCGACCGAGGAGGAAAACCACCTTGGACTAAAATCCTGCTCAAACATTCCAGTCCAGGAGCCAGGGAGGAGCGAGGGAGGAGTGAGGGAGGAGTGAGGGAGGAGCGAGGGAGGGGGAGGGAGGAGGGAGGGAGGAGAGAGGGAGGGGGAGGGAGGGAGGAGGGAGGGAGGAGTGAGGGAGGAGGGAGAAACATGATCCGAGGAAACCACTTCCGGGACAAACTGTGAAAATATTCCAGAATTCCAGAAACGAGGAGCAGAGTTACAGAAGTTCTGTTTGTGATTCTAAAGCCAAAAGTGTTGAAGGAGAACGTGAGGAGGAGAACGTGAGGAGGAGAACATGAGGTGGAGAATGTGAGGAGAAAGTGAGGAGGAGAACATGAGGAGGAGAATGTGAGGAGAACATGAGGAGGAGAACACGAGGAGGAGAATGTGAGGAGAACATGAGGAGGAGAACACGAGGAGGAGAACATGAGGAGGAGAACATGAGGAGAACTTGAGGAGCATAATGTTAGGAGAACATGAGGAGGAGAATATGAGGAGAACGTGAGGAGGAGAATATGAGGAGGAGAATGTGAGGAGAACATGAGGAGGAGAACACGAGGAGGAGAATGTGAGGAGAACATGAGGAGGAGAACACGAGGAGGAGAATGTGAGGAGAACATGAGGAGGAGAACACGAGGAGGAGAATTTGAGGAGGAGAACATGAGGAGAACATGAGGAGCATAATGTTAGGAGAACATGAGGAGGAGAATATGCGGAGAAAATGAGGAGAACATGAAAAGAACATGAGGAGGAGAATGTGATGAGAACATGAGAAGGAGAATATGAGGAGAACGTGAGGAGGAGAACATGAGGAGAACATGAGGAGGATAATGTGATGAGGAAATGAGGAGGAGAACGTGAGGAGAACATGAGGAGGAGAACATGAGGAGGAGAACATGAGGAAGAGAACATGTGGAGGAGAATGTGAGGAAAATATGAGGAGGAGAATATGAGGAGAACGTGAGGAGGATAACATGAGGAGAACATAAGGAGGATAATGTGATGAGAAAATGAGGAGGAGAACGTGAGGAGAACATGAGGAGGAGAACATGAGGAGGAGAACATGAGGAAGAGAACATGCGGAGGAGAATGTGAGGAAAATATGAGGAGGAGAATATGAGGAGAACGTGAGGAGGAAAACATGAGGAGGAGAACGTGAGGAGAGCATGAGGAGGAGAACATGAGGAGGAGAACATGAGGAGGAGAAAATGAGGAGGAGAACGTGAGGAGAACATGAGGAGGAGAATGTGAGGAGAATGTGAGGAGGAGAAAATAAAGGAGGACAACGTGCGAAGAACATGAGGAGGAGAACATGAGGAGGGGAACATGAGGATGAGAACATGAGGAGGAGAATATTAGGAGAACATGAGGGGAACATGAGGAGGAGAATGTAAGGAGAACATGAAGAGGAGAACATGAGGAGGAGAATGTGAGGAGGAGAACATGAGGAGAACATGAGGAGGAGAAGGTGAGGAGAACATGAGGAGGAGAATATGAGGAGGAGAATATGAGGAGAACATGAGGAGGAGAATGTGAGGAGAACATGAAGAGGAGAACATGAGGAGGAGAATGTGAGGAGGAGAACATGAGGAGAACATGAGGAGGAGAAGGTGAGGAGAACATGAAGAGGAGAACATGAGGAGGAGAATGTGAGGAGGAGAACATGAGGGGAACATGAGGAGGAGAATGTAAGGAGAACATGAAGAGGAGAACATGAGGAGGAGAATGTGAGGAGGAGAACATGAGGAGAACATGAGGAGGAGAAGGTGAGGAGAACATGAGGAGGAGAATATGAGGAGGAGAATATGAGGAGAACATGAGGAGGAGAATGTGAGGAGAATATGAGGAGAATATGAGGAGAACGTGAGGTGGGGAACATGAGGAGGAGAACATGAGGGGGAGAACGTGAGGAGAACATGAGGAAGAGAACATGAGGAGGAGAATGTGAGGAGAATATGAGGAGAACATGAGGAGGGGAACATGAGGAGGAGAATATGAGGAGAACGTGAGGAGGAGAATATGAGGAGAACGTGAGGAGGAGAACATTAAGAGGAGAATGTGAGAAGGAGAACATGAGGAGAACATGAGGAGGAGAATGTGAGGAGAACAGAGAGGAGAACATGAGGAGGGAAACATGAGGAGGAGAATGTGAGGAGAACATGAGGAGGAGAATGTGTGGAGAACATGAGGAGGAGAACACGAGGAGGAGAACACGAGGAGGAGAATATGAGGAGAACGTGAGGAGGAGAACATGAGGAGGAGAATGTGAGGAGAACATGAGGAGGAGAACACGAGGAGGAGAATATGAGGAGGAGAACATGAGGAGAACATGAGGAGCAGAATGTTAGGAGAACATGAGGAGGAGAATGTTAGGAAAACATGAGGAGGAGAATATGAGGAGAACGTGAGGAGGAGAATATGCGGAGAACGTGAGGAGGAGAACATGAGAAGAACATGAGGAGGGGGATGTGATGAGAACATGAGGAAGAGAATATGAGGAGAACGTGAGGAGGAAAACATGAGGAGAACATGAGGAGGATAATGTGATGAGAACATGAGGAGAATATGAGGAGAACGTGAGGAGGAGAAGGTGAGGAGAACATGAGGAGGAGAACATGAGGAGGAGAATGTGAGGAGAATATGAGGAGGAGAACGTGAGGAGGATAACATGAGGAGGAGAACGTGAGGAGGAGAACATGAGGAGAACATGAGGAGGGGGATGTGATGAGAACATGAGGAAGAGAATATGAGGAGAACGTGAGGAGGAAAACATGAGGAGAACATGAGGAGGATAATGTGATGAGAACATGAGGAGGAGAATATGAGGAGAACGTGAGGAGGAGAAGGTGAGGAGAACATGAGGAGGAGAACATGAGGAGGAGAATGTGAGGAGAATATGAGGAGGAGAACGTGAGGAGGATAACATGAGGAGGAGAACGTGAGGAGGAGAACATGAGGAGAACATGAGGAGGAGAATGTGTGGAGAACAGGAGGAGGAAAATGTGAAGAGAATATGAGGAGAATATGAGGAGAACGTGAGGAGGAGAACACGAGGAGGAGAACATGAGGAGGAGAACATGAGGAGAACATGAGGAGGAGAACACGAGGAGGAGAATGTGAGGAGAACATGAGGAGGAGAACATGAGGAGGAGAACATGAGGAGAACATGAGGAGCAGAATGTTAGGAGAAAATGAGGAGGAGAATATGAGGAGAACATGAGGAGGATAATGTGATGAGAACATGAGGAGAATATGAGGAGAACGTGAAGAGGAGAACATGAGGAGGAGAAGGTGAGGAGAACATGAGGAGGAGAATATGAGGAGGATAATGTGATGAGAACATGAGGAGGAGAAAATGAGAACGTGAGGAGGAGAACATGAGGAGGAGAAGGTGAGGTGAACATGAAGAGGAGAACATGAGGAGAACATGGGGAGGAGTACATGAGGAGGAGAATGTGAGTAGAATAAGAGGAGGAGAATATGAGGAGAACGTGAGGAGGAGAACATGAGGAGAATGTGAGGAGGAGTACATGAGGAGGAGAACATGAGGAGGAGAACATGAGGAGGAGAACATGAGGAGGAGAACATGAGGAGGAGAAAACGAGGAGGAGAATGTGAGGAGAACATGAGGAGGACATGAGGAGGAGAATGTGAGGAGAACATGAGGAGGAGAATGTGAGGAGGAGAACATCAGGAGGAGAACGTGAGGAGAACATGAGGAGGAGAACATGAGGAGGGGAACATGAGGAGGAGCACATGAGGAGGAGTATGTGAGGAGAACATGAGGAGGAGAACATGAGGAGGAGAATGTGAGGAGAACATGAGGAGAATATGAGGAGAACATGAGGAGGAGAATATGAGGAGAACGTGAGGAGGAGAACATGAGGAGAACATGGGGAGGAGAATGTGAGGAGAACAGAGAGGAGAACATGAGGAGGGAAACATGAGGAGGAGAATGTGAGGAGAACATGAGGAGGAGAACACGAGGAGGAGAACACGAGGAGGAGAATAGGAGGAGAACGTGAGGAGGAGAAAATGAGGAGGAGAATGTGAGGAGAACATGAGGAGGAGAACACGAGGAGGAGAATATGAGGAGGAGAACATGAGGAGAACATGAGGAGCAGAATGTTAGGAGAACATGAGGAGGAGAATATGAGGAGAAGAATATGAGGAGAACGTGAGGAGGAGAATATGCGGAGAACGTGAGGAGGAGAACATGAGGAGAACATGAGGAGGATAATGTGATGAGAACATGAGGAGAATATGAGGAGAACGTGAAGAGGAGAATGTGAGCAGAACATGAGGAGGAGAATATCAGGAGAACATGAGGAGGAGAATATGAGGAGAATGTGAGGAGGAGAACATGAGGAGGAGAACGTGAGGAGAACATGAGGAGGAGTATGTGAGGAGAACATGAGGAGAATGTGAGGAGGAGAACATGAGGAGAACATGAGGAGGAGAATATGAGGAGGAGAATATGAGGAGGAGAATATGAGGAGGAGAATATGAGGAGGAGAATATGAGGAGAACGTGAGGAGGAGAATATGAGGAGAACGTGAGGAGAACATAAAGAGGAGAATGTGAGGAGGAGAACATGAGGAGGAGAACGTGAGAACATGAGGAGGAGAACATGAGGAGGAGAACATGAGGAGGAGAACATGAGGAGGAGAACATGAGGAGGAGTATGTGAGGAGAACATGAGGAGGAGAACATGAGGAGGAGTATGTGAGGAAAACATGAGGAGGAGAACATGAAGAGGAGAATGTGAGGAAGAGAACATGAGGAGAACATGAGGAGGAGAACATGAGGAGGAGAATTTGAGGAGGAGAACATGAGGAGAACATGAGGAGGAGAATATGAGGAGGAGAATATGAGGAGAACGTGAGGAGGAGAACATGAAGAGGACAATGTGAGGAGGAAAACATGAGGAGAACATGAGGAGGAGAATGTGAGGAGAACATGAGGAGGAGAACATGAGGAGGAGAATATGAGGAGGAGAACATGAGGAGGAGAATGTGAGGAGAACATGAAGAGGAGAATATGAGGAGAACTTGATGAGGAGAATATGAGGAGAACGTGTGGAGGAGAATGTGAGGAGGAGAACATGAGGAGGAGAATGTGAGGAGGACATGAGGAGAATATGAGGCGAATGTGAGGAGGGGAACATGAGAAGGAGAACATGAGGAGGAGAATGTGACGAGAACATGAAGAGGAGAATATGAGGAGAACATGAGGAGAATATGAGGCGAATGTGAGGAAGGGAACATGAGGAGGAGAACATGAGGAGGAGAACATGAGGAGGAGTGTGTGAGGAGAACATGAGGAGAATGTGAGGAGGAGAACATGAGGAGAACATGAGGAGGAGAATATGAGGAGGAGAATATGAGGAGGAGAATATGAGGAGAACGTGAGGAGGAGAATATGAGGAGAACGTGAGGAGGAGAACATAAAGAGGAGAATGTGAGGAGGAGAATATGAGGAGAACATGAGGAGGAGAACATGAGGAGGAGAACACGAGGAGGAGAACACGAGGAGGAGAACACGAGGAGGAGAACATGAGGAGGAGAACATGAGGAGAACATGAGTAGCAGAATGTTAGGAGAACATGAGGAGGAGAATATGAGGAGAACATGAGGAGGATAATGTGATGAGAACATGAGGAGAATATGAGGAGAACGTGAAGAGGAGAACATGAGGAGGAGAAGGTGAGGAGAACATGAGGAGGAGAATATGAGGAGGATAATGTGATGAGAACATGAGGAGGAGAAAATGAGAACGTGAGGAGGAGAACATGAGGAGGAGAAGGTGAGGTGAACATGAAGAGGAGAACATGAGGAGAACATGGGGAGGAGTACATGAGGAGGAGAATAAGAGGAGGAGAATATGAGGAGAACGTGAGGAGGAGAACATGAGGAGAATATGAGGAGGAGTACATGAGGAGGAGAACATGAGGAGGAGAACATGAGGAGGAGAACATGAGGAGGAGAACACGAGGAGGAGAATGTGAGGAGAACATGAGGACATGAGGAGGAGAATGTGAGGAGAACATGAGGAGGAGAATGTGAGGAGGAGAACATGAGGAGGAGAACGTGAGGAGAACATGAGGAGGAGAACATGAGGAGGGGAACATGAGGAGGAGAACATGAGGAGGAGAACATGAGGAGGAGTATGTGAGGAGAACATGAGGAGGAGAACATGAGGAGGAGAATGTGAGGAGAACATGAGGAGAATATGAGGAGAACATGAGGAGGAGAACATGAGGAGAACGTGAGGAGGAGAATGTGAGGAGAACAGAGAGGAGAACATAAGGAGG
Source organism: Eucyclogobius newberryi (assembly GCF_026437365.1). NCBI lineage: Eukaryota > Metazoa > Chordata > Actinopteri > Gobiiformes > Gobiidae > Eucyclogobius > Eucyclogobius newberryi. Next base: position 366,502 of record NW_027315901.1, read on the forward strand.
GAAACATGAGGAGGAGAATGTGAGGAGAACATGAGGAGGAGAACACGAGGAGGAGAACACGAGGAGGAGAATATGAGGAGAACGTGAGGAGGAGAAAATGAGGAGGAGAATGTGAGGAGAACATGAGGAGGAGAACACGAGGAGGAGAATATGAGGAGGAGAACATGAGGAGCAGAATGTTAGGAGAACATGAGGAGGAGAATATGAGGAGAAGAATATGAGGAGAACGTGAGGAGGAGAATATGCGGAGAACGTGAGGAGGAGAACATGAGGAGAACATGAGGAGGATAATGTGATGAGAACATGAGGAGAATATGAGGAGAACGTGAAGAGGAGAATGTGAGCAGAACATGAGGAGGAGAATATCAGGAGAACATGAGGAGGAGAATATGAGGAGAATGTGAGGAGGAGAACATGAGGAGGAGAACGTGAGGAGAACATGAGGAGGAGTATGTGAGGAGAACATGAGGAGAATGTGAGGAGGAGAACATGAGGAGAACATGAGGAGGAGAATATGAGGAGGAGAATATGAGGAGGAGAATATGAGGAGGAGAATATGAGGAGGAGAATATGAGGAGAACGTGAGGAGGAGAATATGAGGAGAACGTGAGGAGAACATAAAGAGGAGAATGTGAGGAGGAGAACATGAGGAGGAGAACGTGAGAACATGAGGAGGAGAACATGAGGAGGAGAACATGAGGAGGAGAACATGAGGAGGAGTATGTGAGGAGAACATGAGGAGGAGAACATGAGGAGGAGTATGTGAGGAAAACATGAGGAGGAGAACATGAAGAGGAGAATGTGAGGAAGAGAACATGAGGAGAACATGAGGAGGAGAACATGAGGAGGAGAATTTGAGGAGGAGAACATGAGGAGAACATGAGGAGGAGAATATGAGGAGGAGAATATGAGGAGAACGTGAGGAGGAGAACATGAAGAGGACAATGTGAGGAGGAAAACATGAGGAGAACATGAGGAGGAGAATGTGAGGAGAACATG